>NC_046157.1:119604416-119628237 GCF_011064425.1 Rattus rattus
TGCCCACTGATGTGGGAGGGATAGTGGACCCTTTATCAGTTGCTTAAGCAATGGCTGGTTAAAAGACATCTGTTTTCTTAGAAACTTTACACTGATTCTCCAGAGATATGTATTTTTATTACCAAAGTTCATGGGCTTGAGGGCTCAGCCTGGTTTGTTTTGAGCTGGGCACATGTGTTAGTGTTTGAATGTTTGATGTCTGCTTTGTATGATCCTTACCCTCTTCAAAGAGAGAACACAAATACCACAAATTAGACCTTAGGAAGGAGAAGGAAAGGGAAAAGTCTCATTTGGCTGTTAGTTGCTGACTCCCAGCGTCTACACAACTACCGATTAGCCAGCCTAAGATATGATGACTGTCTGAATTTTTTTTTTTCCCTTTGTAAATAGGCTCTTTCTTGATCAAGCAGGGGGGAAAAAGGACCCTAGAACTGTGGAGAAGGCTTGATTGGAGTCCCCTTGCTTCTTAGCTGTCTGTGTTGTGTTGATTATTTCCTGCCCTGTCCTCTTCCTCTTTTTCATAGAGGGAATTTTGTAGTGTTCTTTCTTTTTCTGTTTTGTGGAATATTTGGACAGTATTGGTATGAGGTATTCTATGAAGTTCTGTAAGAATTCTGCACTATGCCCATCTGTTCCTGGGCTTTTTTTTATTGATAGTTTCCTATGATCAGTGGGCCCAGAGGGCATGAGGTGGGTTACTCTTGGGTCAGGAATGTAAGCAGAAATAGTTGTCTCCTCTAAGCTCCCAGGATTGTCCTCACTTCTGAGAGTCCAGCTCTGTCCCCAATGAGATTTGGGTACAGAGAGCTGTAGGACATATTCAATTCCTGGCACAATCCGAAACCAAGAGACTCCTGCTCCTAACTCTACTATGTTGCTGTACCCAGAGGGCACTAGGCAGGTTCCTCTTCTGTATCTCATTTTTACTTGGGTCATATGTTTTCTTGGTTGTTTGATTTCTTGGAGATGTATTCATATATACATTCATATATTCTAGATGCTAAACCTCTATTAGTCTTGTAACTGAAAATGATTCTTTCCCATCCAGTGGGCTGCCTCTTCACTCAGTTGGTTGTTTCCTTGTCTGTTCAGAACCTTTAGGTTTTATGAAGTCCACTTTCTTAATTGTTGGAGTTAGTTCCTGAGAGAAAGTGGTCCTATTCAGGAAGTCCTTCCCCACACCTACATCAACTGTGCCACGGCCTGTGTTTTCTTCCATCTGTTTCAGTGTTTCCGATTTTACATTGATGTCTTTAATCTATTTGAAGTTGATTTTTGTGCAGAGTGATAGATAGTGTTCTAATTACATTCTAATATATGTGAACATCCAGATTTAGTAGCACCATTAATGAAGACGTTGTTTCTCCAATGTATGTGTTTAGCAGTTTTATCAAATATTAGATGACTTCAGCTGTATGCACTTATGTTAAGGTCTTCTATTCTGTTGTATTTGTCTGTATGTATATTTTTATGCCAATACTATTCTCTTTTTATTAATATAGCTCTGTAATATACCTTGAAATCTGGAGCAGTATTTTCTCCAACTTTGTTCTTTGAGCTTAGAGATTCCTTTGACTATGCCTGTTTTTTTTTATTGTTCTACATTAATTTTATAAGTATTTTCTATTTCTGTGAAAAATATTGGGTAGATGTTTTTAATTGAATTGCATTTAATTTGTAAATAACTTCTTAGTAGAAATGTCAATTTTCCACTATTAATTATACTAATTCATAAACATGATGATTCTTTCCATTTCCAAGTGTTTTCCTTTACCTCTTTCTTCAGAGACTAAGTTTTATTGTGAATATATTTCACTACTTTGGTTAGGTACATCTGTGTGTGTGTGTGTGTGTGTGTGTGTGTGTGTGTGTGTGTGTGTGTGTGTGCATCTCACATGTATGTACATGCTTTATTGTAAATGTGAGTATTCTCATGATCTCTTAACCAACAAGTTTATTTGGTGTATATAGAAAGGCTGTTGATTTTGTGTCCTTCCAATATGGTGATTCCTTGATCATTTCTAAAAAAAAAATTTTGTGTGGATTTTGATATATCTTTCTAGATGGTCATTCAGGCTGTATACCTAAGGCAAGTCTTGAGAAGTGGATATGGTTTATAATGTTGAGTTTCTAGAGACTCACTAGGCTGGAGCCATTTACAGGCATATAACATAGGCTATACCTGGAGGTTGGATATGCTACAAATAATCTAGGATCTGAGGGTCTCACCTAAGCTACAGAATATTTGATGGGAAAAACTGGGTGTTGGGATGGCTCAGGTAGTATTGATCATACTGGGATGGTGCATAGAGTGTTCAATCCAGGCAAGGTCTTGAGATTGAAGAGATTTCAGTTGGGCTAGGACTCAAGACTAGACATGAGCAGGGAGAATAGAACCTGGGCAAGTACTGGAGGTTGGATGCAGCACAAGCAGTTGAAATGCAGGAGGAGAGGAAGAAAGTAAATGTAGCCTGCTTGGGTCTATACAATTTGTGGTGGGTACAGGGTCTCTGGTAGTAAGTGGAGTTATGATCGAGCAATATCCTATGGAAGGGAGACAGTCTTGGAGGAGGGAACTATCCCTGGCAAGCAACTGTGGGTATAGGGCAACTAGAGTGAAGGAAGAAGCAGGATACAGTACAGGTAACCTACCAGAGTCTGCAGCAGCCACTTGTCATAGCTACACAGCCTTCAGGAACAAGGAGGGTTGGGAACAGCTGAGACACACACACACACACACACACACACACACACACACACACACACACACAAGAATCCAAATGACTAGGGAGACCAGATGAAATGGTAGAAGAAAGAAGGGAAAACGTAGGTAGTCTACTTAGGTCTGTTCCTGTCTCTCACTCTTAGCTTTAACACCTTATACTCATAATTATATCATCTATTAGTATGCATGTCAAAGTAATATTATGTGTCATAGATAAGAGTACTGACTGGTTTTGTGTGTCAACTTGACACAAGATGGAACTATCACAGAGAAAGGAGCCTCAGTTGAGGAAATGTGTCCATGAGACTTAGCTGTAAATAATTTTCTCAAGTAGTGATCAAGGGGCTAGGGGAGGACCTAGCCCATTGTGGGTGGTGTCATCCCCACCTGGTGGGCCTGAGTTCTGTAAGAAAGAAAGCTGAGCAAGGCAGGGGAAGCAAGCCAGTAAGTAACACCCCTCCCTCCATGGCCTCTGCATCAGCTCCTGCTCCTGACCTGCTTGAGTTCCAGTCCTGATTTTCTTGGTGATGAACAGCAATGTGGAAAGTGTAAGCTGAATAAACCCTTTCCTCCCCAACTTGCTTCTTGATCATGATGTTTTGTGCAGGAATAGAAACCCTGACTAAGACAATAAGCATCATCGAATCAGATCAGTTGTATACTACAAAAGCATTCTATTCCTTCTTCACGGCTTCTTTCCATGATCTAGAAAATAAAGAGCTGGTATACTCAGTCACACTCTACAGGTGTTATACATCTTTATTATGAGAAATATGAGAAACACTCACAATCTCATAAGAATATGAAATAATTTTCTGTAAATAACAACTGCCAACATTTAAAAAGCACTTAATATTTGAAAATTATGTATATATTAAGTCTTACCAAGTAAGCAAAAGGCTATAAATTTGAAGGTATTAATGAAACACTTTGGTTGCTTACCAATCTTAATTCTGTATTTTTGAGTCCCTGGATTATACAGTGATTGGGAAGTCAAGTGTTCTAAAGGAAATTCTAGCATCTTCTTGATTGTCAAGAATGAGTTAGCCTTCATTTTGATTTCTGGGAAACAAATGGGCTTACTTTTTAGATCATTGAATCATGAAGCAGGAATGTCTCTGAAAACTAAGGAATTCAAATGTGAAAGTTTCCACAGGCAGCCCATGCATTCTTTTCATGAGAGAATCAGAATCCATGTTTCCAGATGGGCCTTCGGGAAGAATGGAAGAGTAGATCATGGAGGGAAAGCCAATAATATAAGATGAAGGGAAGTAAATGGGAGTAAAAATGATGAGAGCAGGGACTGAGACTACCAACCAGGGATTGAAAAAGGTTAAGTCACCAAAATAATTTGCTGACTATCAATGAACTGAAACAAATCAAAGCAAACTCATGTACTTCTAATTACAATTCTATTCACTTATGTTTCTTCATGCCTGTTAGTGTATAGAAAACCAAATAGAATTTCAAGGACAAGAGACTTTGCCAGTAAATAAGATGATGCCATTCTTCCTAATGACAAACAGAAAGGGGCGGTCAGCTCTGAACACCGTGGATTCAGGAAGCAGCTTTTCAACAATGTTATTTTCTGTGGCAGCAGTTGCCTCGGTGCCTTCTTCTGAGACCTCTATGAATGACTTGTGCATTAGCTTTGATACATAGAGACGACCTCCAGAGGCAATTCCAGAGAGATCAGCCCTGGACTCAATAAAGATGTCTTCCAAGCCTAGGGATTTCAAGTGGTTCCTCATTTCATAATCTTTCTCTATCTTGAACTGGGGGAGAAACACATTCACATACTGAGATTTCATCTTCCTGCTATTGGTCCAGTCCATTAGATTCTGGAAACTCAGCTTGCTTTCAATCTATAGAAATTTAAAAATTTGGAAACATACTGTTAGAAAAAGAATGACATAACTGCAATGACATCTGGTGTTCTGTGATGACACCCTTGTGGGTTTTTCTATAGAAGTGCATGAAATAGATCTGGAGAAAAATACAAAGAGCACATGAGTGAAAGAATAAATCAAGTATGTTTTAAACAAATTGTTTGTTTAACTTACAAGACTATGACAAGCTATGGTTTGTGCATACTAAATAACATGTCTGATCTCTGTGCAGATTGGAAAAGATAAAGTAGAATAATAGATAGATAACTAGAACAAAAAGGGGTATGTAGGACCATTTGGATGGAGAAAAACGAAGGGGAAAAGGCATAATTATACTCTACTTTCTAAACTTAAAAGAAATAGCTAAAATTTATAAAAATAATTATCAAATAATTATCAAAATAATTCATTTAAAATAGAATTTGGCTTATTGGTTCTGTGAAAGATACTATAATAGAATATCAGTAGACATACAAAAAGAATATGGAAATGAATGATCATCAAAGGAAAACATTTAAACCAGTGCTTTCTAATCATTATCGCATTATGAAAGACACGTAAAGTATAAATGTTTACCATCAGCACTCATAAATGGCTGAAAAATGTTTTAGTTCTAGTTTCAGGGAATCTGATACTTTCTTACACCAAGGATACCAGCCACACATGTGGTACACAGACATGCTATCAGGCAAAATACCCATACACATAAAGTAAAAATTTTTAAAAGGTAATAAATGATAAATAGACCTATATGGCCTGAGATCAAGACCCAGAATCTCATCTCCAGGGAATGGAGTGACAGATCTCTCCCAGTATAATAAACCTTCTAATAGGGAAGCACAGATTCACAACTTTCTGATCTAACACTTGAAAAACAGAAGCTTACAGAGTGAAGTGAGATACATTTGAGGTGTAAAACATACAATCTTGGTTCTACATCATAGCTGCTTGAAACAGTTCACAAGTAAACTTGGCTAGTTTATAATGGGAAGGATTTTTCATAACAGTTGAAATCCCATATGTAGATATCTTTTAAACTCAGATGCCTTGAAATTTTAAATAAACATTTCATATACATCAAACTTATATTTCATAAAGGATCTGAATTAACACAGTCCAACTTAGTTCATTTGAAATTTCTATGTATGAATAACTAGTTCGCAGGTTATCTACAGCTTCTTATTCTGAATTTTACATTTTCTCCTTGATTCTAGCCTTCTTTAGTAACAATTTCCTTGTTATGTAACACACATGTATATGCATGCATGTACACACACACACACACACACACACAGGAAAATAAACATAACTAAGAATATTCTGCACAATGAATATCCTAGTAAGAGCACCAATGGAAGGGGAAGCCCTGGGTCCTGCTAAGACTGAACCCCAGTGAACTAGACTGTTGGGGAGAGGCAGCAATGGGGGAGGGTTGGGAGGGGAACACCATAAGGAAGGGAGGGGAGGGGATGTTTACCCGAAACCGGAAAGGGAATAACACTAAATGTATATAAGAAATACTCAAGTTAATAATAAAAAAAAAAAAAAGAACACAGTTAATAGGACAAATGGCAGCCTACAGGTTGAAAAGGATTTTCACCAACCCTAAAAAAAAAAAAAGAATATTCTGCACACAATAGTCCACTGTAAGGCAACTGTAACTTACTTCAGATAGGTCATCCTCGGGCAACATGATGTACATGCTTATGCCACCATGATATTGTAGCTCAAGAATCTGCATTGGTGGCTCCTGAATGGTAGACAAATTGAACCTCCGTTCTTGATGCATCATATTAACTGCTTTACCAGGACACTGGAAGTCAGATCACAAAGAGGTGTTTACAAGCCTATATCATCTTACCCATTGACCACGTACATGTAAACATGGATTTGTTTAGTAGACCTTGGAGATTTTCTGGTATGTTGCCAGTATTGGTTGTAAGATGCCTTCATCCAAACTGTAAAGGTACAGAGTTTGAGTTGGATCTTTAGCTGATACATTTTTGCTAGAAACTTCAGGTATGGTACCTCACATTTCTGTCTCCTGACCCTAATCTATATGAAAGAAATGATCTATCTTCGATGAATGATCCTGGAGTAGTAGACAATCTGTAGATTAATACAGAGTTACTAGGTGAAAGATTTTCTTGTACTTCATGCATTAGCTGAAATTATTCTATAAATAATAATAAAATAAAAATTAATTAATCAATTTTATAAATCAATAAAATTTAAATTGATTTTAAAAAATTCTTTACTAAATGGCAATATATAATTCTATAGGTTGCTTCTTATATCAAAACCAAAGTATACACTAGAGCAACAAAATCATGTAATTTAGGAATGAAGTCTTAGGAAAATTAAAATTCCCATAAAGAGGTAGATTACATCTGTTATTAATGTAAGAAACAATCTGATTCTTATCTTGAAGGTACCACATAAATTTAGAAATATTATACAGGTTCTTTTTCCTTTTGAAATTAAAATAGATGCACTTGTCAATAATTCTGTAATATCCCTTTTCAGGGTAAAATTTCTACATGGGAGGATAGTAAATTCTGTGGCCTTGAACCTGAGGACTCTTTCCTTCTAGTAAAATTCTTCTTTTGTGTTTCAAAAGAATATACAGAGAAGAACAAATAATACCATGACCCATGGAGAGAAGTAAGAGTATGCTTGTGCCAACTGGGGACTGCTCTGGCTCAGCCACACAGTGCTATTTCTATACGGATGCAGTGAGAGAGTCACATATCTTACAAAGGTTTCTCTAACATCTTCTTTGTTTATTTTATTATGTGTGTTCTACTATTCCCCTCCTTTCACTACATTGTACATTAACAGCACCAACTATGAAATCAGCATTCAAGGTTGCAGCCAATGGAATAGAATTGAAGACCTGGGAATGAACCCACAAACCTGTGGTCACTTGATCTATGACAAAGGAGCTAAAACCATCCAATGGAAAAAAGACAGCACTTTCAACAAATGGTGCTGGCTCAACTGGTGGTCAGCATATAGAAAAATGAAAATCAATCCATTCTTATCTCCTTGTACAAAGCTCAAGTCCAAGTTAATCAAGGACCTCCACATAAAACAAGATACACTTAAACTAATAGAATAGAAAGTGGAAAAGAGAGAAGCGGTGGCAGGACAATGGAGGCTGGCGTAAAGATCTCGCTCTGTGTATTTACAGGTTGTTATCAATGTTCTTAAGGGATGGATGGTACCCGGCTTTGTATGTTTAAGTGGGCAATTATATCTTATCAATTGGATCTAAGATTATTGTGTTGCGTGTTCTTTTATGTGATGGTTTGAGTGTAGCAAAGTGTGTGCAGGCAGGAGACACTGGGCCATCAAGGAGTTGGGATGTGTTTCTGCCAAGTTATCTAGCAGATATCTTGGGGCACTATGGTGCCGGACCAAGTGAGGTAAAAGACACCTATACTTTTTTTTTTTTTTAACTTTTTATATTTTTACAACAACAGATGGTGAACCAATGTGATGGACAAGAATCCACTAGTAATCCTAAGAGTTTCTAAGAGGAGGCTGGTGCCATGTTAAGTCATGTGATATCTCTCGGGAGGGAATTCAAACAAAGGAACAGGGAAGCAGCTTGGACTGGCAGGCTGTAGCTTCCCTTACTGTGTGATAAGTAATGGCAGCTCAGAGAGTTAGAGATTAAAAGCTGCTTTTTAAGGAAAGTTATTTAGAAAGTCTTTCAGGATACTCCTATTCTTTTTAACGTGGGCTCCACGGGAATTTTGGGTTGAAATCCTAGTTAGACAAGCTACTTCTTAATTACAGGTATTATTAAAAGGTGATTAAGTTTGTTTTTAGAAAGAAGAGAGTAAGAGATTACCTGAATCAGGTGGGGATTTTCATCCGTAGTTCAGAATTTAGGGAAAAATTAGTCACTACCTCAAAGTAGAGAGTTTTGATGAATGTCTGTAACACCAGGAAGAGTGAATGCAGACATATATTATAGAAGTTATTAAGGTTAAAGAAAAATCTGTGGCTCTGGGTAGAGAGCTTAATAATATAATTTTATTATATTATTGGATATATTTTGGGTTAAAGTCCTGAATTTTAAGTTGTTTATTGGTATTAGAATTGACAGAAGGTGTTTAAGTTTGTTTTAAGGAGAGTACAGAGATTACCCGAATCACATGGAGATTTTCATCGATGGTACAGAACTTAGGGAAAAATTAGTCACTGTCTCCAAGTAGAGAATTGTGATATTTACAAGTTAGTAAGGTTAAATAAAAATCTGTGGCTCCAGGTAGAGAGCTTGACAAATTGAGATATTTTAGGCTAAAAGTCCTGGTTTGATATGTTGCTTATTGGTATTAGAACTGATAAGAGGTTTTTAGTTTGTTTTATGAATTACCCCGCTAAAGGCCATATGGCTCATTGATGCTGGCTAGCGAGGGTTTGTGGTTACTTTTGATATTTACCACAACAGGAAACTCAAATTCTCTTGAGGGCTCCATGGGAATTTTGGATTCATTTCCTGATATCAGAGAGTACAAAAGCTTATCAGGCTCATTGTTTAGCTTGCTTCCTTTTTAAAAAATTGTTTAATCTTCATAATGGGTGTGACTTTGAGTTTTATGGTTATATTATTACTCTGGGAGAGAGTGCAAGATACAAGCTTTTCTAGTTACAGACGAAGGAACACAGTATTTTGGGAGAAAGATTTTGTCTTTGTGTTTTTAAAAAGTGTGATTAGGCTCTGGAAACCTCACAGAGTCATACTGATCAGAACTGATAGAGGTAGACCGCCTGAAAAAATTAATTCAGGAGAATCAAACAAAAAGAGATTTCAATTCTAAACTTTTGTCTTGAGAGTTGTATTTTACAGAGTGTGCCTACTTGGATTCCTGGTCTCCAGGACTTTCAGCTGGGGACAGTCAGGACACATCAGCTACAGCATTTGCTTCATTCTTCCTACCCCCTTACTCCCAAGGATATCTCAACACCCATGTACAGCTTGAAGAAGTTATGGAGGAGTCGTTGCTCCAATTCCATGGACTTTTGTGGGGCTAAAAGTGGTTATTCTAAAGTTGTTTTTATGAGGAATTTAAATTCGGTTGTAATTCAACAGGGAGGAATTATCTAGATTGAGTTGTACAGTCATAATCTCATTTGGTAACTAAGCTAAAATCACATCTTTGCTTTGATATAGAATTTATTTGTTAAAAGAGTTTAAAAGTACAACGTTTAGAGTCAGTCCTTCTAATGATGTCATTACAAACTTCTGAGTTGATTATACTTGTGAGTTAGGGGCCAACTAGCAAATTCTGGCTTTGTGAGAGTACCTTCAAGACAATATTAAGATATAAAGACAACAGTACAGCTTGTCTTATACAGGTAGATGGTTTTCAAAACCGTCAGAAATCCACAAAATTTGAGATTTAAAGTTATTTATCTTTCGTTGAGACATATCTGCTCCTAACAGTTCCCCTTTGGTGGATTTAATGAAGAATTTGAACATCTCTATCTCCAGGTGAGGCAATACTTTATGGCTAGGCAGCCACTACATAAAACTGCCTGTTTCATCTGCAGACAAATACATCCAGAAAAGGACAAATTATGCAGAATAGTTGACAGATAAACTTTGCCAAGACAGGGTGATCAGACATTCAAAATCTGCATTTCAAGAGTCTGTCAGTTGATTTTGGGCCAGAAGGCTGAAGACTTGTGCTCACATGTTGCTAACAGGGGACTGTGCTAGTGGAGATTTGTCTCTACAACCTCTCAGTTCTGGAAGTTGTGTTAGGCTTCCTATGTGTATAGATATTTGGCCATTCTCAGATTTCTGAGGGAGTTGAAGACTGATTATAGTCTCATAGCCTATCAGGCTATTTAACTCTAAATATACATATTTTATTGTATAGTTATCAGATAGTATACAAATGAGCCAAGGTATAATATAGATTTTAAGCCTTTCTTAAGCTGGAATGGATAACTAAATGTTCTCTTTAACTGATATAGTGATGGACTAGGTGTTGAGTATATCATATGCTTTATAAATTGTAGAATGGTAATAATTGTACTCATTTTATATATAGTGAAAAGGCTTTTTAACTGGACAAAAAGGGGGAAATGTGGTTTACCCTGGAGTTATCTGTATTCTGATGCTAATTTCACTGCCCCAAGGACAGCTGCCTAGTCAAGTACTCAGGAATCAGGTGACTTCACCAGAAACTTCTCCCACTGATTTTGTAAAATACAGGTGAGGGGCAGGTACAGGATAGAAGAAGGTCTGTCATTGGAGGAGAAGGAAGGATGGGTGGAGAGACGTTTGAAGGAAGAGGAGGAGACTGGAACAGAAAGGAGGAGAGAAGAAGAGAGGAGAGAGAGAGAGAGAGAGAAAGAGAGAGAGAGAGAGAGAGAGAGAGGCGGTGGCAGGATAATGGAGGCTGGCATAAAGATCTCACTCTGTGTATCTACAGGTTGTTATCAATGTTCTTAAGGGATGGATGGTACCGGGGTTGGTATGTTCGAGTGGGCAATTGTATCTTATCAATTGGATCAAAAAAAAAAGAAAGAAAGAAAGAAAGAAAGTGGAAAAGAGCCTCAAACACATAGGCACTGGGGAATAGAACACCAATGACTTATGCACTAAGATCAAGAATTGATAAATGGGACATGATAAAATTTCAAAGCTTTGGTAAGGCAAAGGACACTGTCAATAGGACAATGGAAACCAACAGACTTGGAAAAGATCTTTATTAATCCTACATCCAATAGAGGGCTAATATCTAATATATACAAAAAACTCAAGAAGTTAGACTCCAGAAAAACAAATAATCCTATTAAAAAATGGGGTACAATGCTGAACAAAGAAATCTCAACTGAGGAATATCAAATGTCTGTGAGGCAACTAAAGAAATCTTCAACATCCTTGGTCATCAGGGAAATACAATTCAAAACTATTCTGAGATTCCACCTCACACCAGTCAGAATGACTAAGATCAAAAACTGAGGTGACAACAGATGCTGGCAAGGATGTGGAAAAAGAGGAACACTCCTCCATTGCTAGTGAGATTGAAAGCTGGTATAACCACTCTGGAAATCAGTCTGGTGGCTCCTCAGAAAATTGTACATAGTGCTACCTGAGGACCCAGCTATACTACTCCTGGACATATATTCATATAATAAGGACACATATTCTATCATGTTCATAGCAGCCTTATTTATGATAGCTAGAAGCTGGCAACAACCCAGATGTCCTTCAACAGAGGAATGTATACAGAAAATGTGGTACATTTACACAGTGGAGTAATAATCAGCTATTGAAGACAATAACTTCATGAAATTCTTAGCAAAAGGATAGAACTAGAAAATATCCTGAGTGAGTTAACCCAGTCCCAAAAGAACGCACACACATGTTATTCACTCACTGATAAGTGGATATTAGCCCAAAAGCTCAGAATACCCAAGATACAATTCACAGACCATTTGAAGCTCAAGAAGAACAAGTCCAAAATGTGGATGCTTCGGTCCTTCTTAGAAGAGGGAACAAAATACTCATGAGAGGAGATACTGGGACAAGGAGTAGAGCAGAGACTGAAAGACCAACCAGAGACTCCCCACCTGGCGATCCATCCATATTCAGCCACTATTGCTGATACCAAGAGGTGCTAACTGACAGGAGCCTGATATGGATGTCTTCTGCGGGGCTCTGCCAGTATCTTACTGATACAGATGAGGATGCTTGCAGTTAACCACGGAACTAAGCATGGTGACTCCAATGGAGAAGTTAGAGAAAAGGCTGAAGGAGATGAAGGGATTTGCAACCCCATAGGAAGAACACCAATATCAACCAACCAGACCCCCTCAGAGCTAAATTACCAACCATAGAGTACACGGAGGGACCCATGGCTCTAGTCGCATATGTAGCAGAGTGTGGCATTGTCTAGCATCAATAGGAGAAGCCCTTGGTCCTGTAAAGGCTTGTTTCCCCAGTGTAGGGGAATGCCAGAGTGTTGAGGTGGGAGTGGGTGGAGCATCCTCATAGAAGCCTGGGGAAGAGGGGAAACTGGAAAAGGGGATAAGATTTGAAATATAAATACATAAAATTTCCAATAAAAGAAATAATTGTACCTAACACAGAGATGCTATTTAAAAAAAAAAAGACTTCATAGCCTACACAACTACAAAGCTATCATGAAAGGTGATGCGACCAGCAAGATGGGTTTTAAAAAGAAAGCTATGATATTTTTTAAAAATTCCAGTAAAATGCCAAGACATTCCAGGAGACAGGAATGCTGTATCCTGTGCCTTTATTAATGAAATGGAGGCAACCTATACAATGTGCATGGTGAAGAGTGGATGGAAAAAATGCAGAGCAAGTATTTGGTTCCAGACCCTGTCCATCTCAGCCACTGAAGTGCTGACAAGGCCTCTGGAATGTTTTATACTGCAAGTGCAAGACAGGACAAGTTAGAGTTGTATTCTACTATGATTTATTGTATTGACTTGTCCATATACAATTTTCAAAGTGTTTCTTTGCTCATCTTTCTTCTTCACAGAGACACTTAAATCAGGAGATTTCTCAATCAGGCTTTGAATTCACCTTGAGACTGGCCTGTAGTCTACTGAAGGCAAGCCACCAAAGGCAAGCCACTGCTGATACAGTGCTTCCGTGTTTAAAATTCTTGATGTATGACAATGTATGAAGATTTCAATCTATTTTTATAATATGAAACAAATAAAAGTAGGACTTAATTTAAATCTATTCAACAGTATTTCTCTGAAGTTAATATAACATACTGAGTGATTAAAATAAAATTTGGGTATTATTTAACCTGATAATGACTTCAAAGTACGGGGCATCCAACTGCAATTAAACCTGTCCAAGACCATAATGTCACTTCTATAAAGCAAGAGAGAGATCATGCCACATTTGGCAAGACAGATGAAATTTGTGCAAACCCAAATTCTCACATAGGAATAATTAGGAGTGGATCCCTTAATAAATATGTACATACCGTGGGAGACCTGAAATGGCAACTGAGGGTATCACTCTTGGTGAAGGCCGATTTCCACTTGCCTTTGAAGTAAACAGCATTCACTAGCACCATGACAGCTGATGAACTGAGGCTGCTGTCCCCCAACACCTTCTTGATTTTGCCTTTTGAAAATAAGTTAAATGAAACAAGGCTTGTCTATACTGAAACATTTTTAAATGTGCTCACAGACTGTTAATAGGCATGTTTTTTTCTTAATATCATTATTATACAAACAGTTATGGTGTTGGTAACAACATTTTAGTAATAAATATGCCTGGTACTTTCTAAATCCTTAAAGGACAGTATTTGATTTAACTCTCATGAAGTCTTTAAAAATCTGTGTTTTTCTCTCCTGTTAAGGGAACTAAAGCACAGAGACATTAGATAATTGATACAGTCACTGAGCATGAGTATTCATCACTGGCTGTGGGAGCTAAAGATGTTGACCTGCTATCTCAGACTCAACTTGTAACACAACCTCATATAGCTGTGAGATGACATAATAAAGATGTGAGGTTACCATGATGGAAAAATCAAGCCTCACAGAAGGCACTCAAGCAAAGCCTGGGAAATTGCATTTCCAGAAAAAAAAATAAACTCATGTATCACCAAAAATGACTTATAAATAAACTGAAAGAATATGGCCACACAAACACCAAATGAGATGGAGCAGTTTGAGAAGTTTCTTCTAACTTATAATAAATTTACAAAAGTCTAAAGTTTGGTTGTGGTAAAGACCATACAAGAGAAGTGAAATCTGAGGCGGTACATCACTGCTTACAGAAAAGTGTCAGGTGATCCAAAAAATAACCATGAGATTTCAGAAGTGTGATTTTCAGAACAATGAAACCCTGACAGCCAAAGCAGGATTCATCATCCAACAGTAGAGAAGTGCTGGTGAGTGGACGTCCCCAGAACACTGCCAAGGCAGTGCACAAGTCCTCAGAAGTCAGAACTATGTGAACAATTGAAAAAACTAAGTGTTTCCCAGAAATAATCAATTAATATTAATAATCAATCATTTGTTGATCAGTGAAAGTGATAAGATCAACATTTGTCTTAAGATTGAGGTGTTTAGCCATCTTACTAGACTAATAAACCTATATATCCATTTATGACTTAGTTTTAAATGCAAAATTAGAGTCAGTGAAGTGTAAGAGATAAAAATATATTATTAAAAGTAAAAATAAATGCAAATATCACTAAGAAACAGAAGGCCATGGCAACATGATTCCTATCTGGGAATAAGTTCCCAAAGCTTCGTCATGGCACTGGCCAAATCACACTAAAACTGTGCAACTCCAAGTAGAATTTAATTCCATTCCATTAAAAAGACTAATTCCTCCAAATTCACATTAATGAGACTTTTGTTAGTTACATTATTTATTCTTAAAGCTTAAACTATATCCATGAAAGCTTCAAATGGGAGGGGGAATCAAATATGCTTAACTATTTATTGCTTTATATAATGCCACTTAGTTTTCCAAAACCAACTTATGTCATTTCTTTTGATTCATTAAAATATGTATATTATATTTGAGACTTGTAATGGGGAGTAAGCCAAGGCACAGTAATGATATAATGATAAATGAGCAAAGAAAGTGGAGAAATTGTGTTCTTATTTCCAGGATAATGTGTGTTCTGCTAAATGGAGCATAAGTCACATGGTTCATAGTTATGAGGTGAAGCAAAACTCACATACATGAATAATATTCACAGTTCAAATCAGAAAAAGTATTTTTAGAATACTGAAATCAATTAAATAGTATAAAACAACAGCAATCATCACTTTGGATTAGGAGAGGCTATTTTTATATGCATAAAATTTCCCATGTTTCAAGTAGCCTGATTTCAACATTTACATATACCTGACAAATATTGTAAAATATAAAGTATTTTACTTGCCATGTGTTTCATTTTCAATCCATTTATTAATTTTAAATCTGGTTTCTTGTATATCATTTGTAAAGTCAACTCTTTCCACTTTAGCATTGTATAAGTTTTCAGCACACTCCATGAAGCTCTGCAAATAAGAATATAGATTTTATATTAATAAATAGCACTGACCAAGTACAAAAGAAATGTGAAGTTGATTCTTGTTCCACGGCCACCAAAAAGTGAAAACATGAGCAGAGCTATAAAAACAGGCTGGTAGTGAAGGTAATGTTGAACATTAATTTTACTTTTTTTGAATTGGTTTGGGGGATGATGGTTAATGCTCACTGCCTCAACATGTCTTTCACATCATAAATATTCCAGTATCCTCATCTACCCTTCTAGTTTAAAGGCTTTCAAGGTTACTTATCATACATAATATCAGACCACAAACTCTGAACATAGCCTAAAAGGCTTTGCAGCTTATTTCCTCTTTTCTTGTTATCTCTGTATAGTAGGTGCTTTGGTCACACAAGATTCCTTATTCTTCCTCTAGAGATTCATCCATGAGTCCTTCCTTACTGTGAACCTTTGAGAAACACTCCTTCCACTCCAATGTTCCTCATTGTCAGCAAGTGTCCTACTTATTTCCAAGCATTACTTACTGTGTCTAACTCTCCGAAACCATAAGCATGCCCCCAATGAAATGTTTTCTTTTATTATACTTTCCTTGGTCATTGTATCTCTTCAAAGCAATAGAACATTGATTAAGACAGAAAATGGTATCAGGAATGGGGTATTGCTCTGACAGTCCTGACAATGCTGCTTATTGGCCAAGCGTGGACTTTGGAATGTGTAATTAGAAAATCAGTTGAATATTTTAAAAGGGTCTTAATGGGCCATACTCATAGAGGCATGGAAGAAGAAATTAGTAAGTGGCCTAGAGACCATTGTGATATTTTGGTGAAGAATGTTGCTGCTGTCTGCCCTTATCCAAAAAAATTGCCTGAAGCTAATTTGAAGAGTTGTAAATTAATCACATTGGCAGAGGACATTTCAAGACAGTCTAGTATCTACTACAGTATTTGGTTATTAATGGTCATTTTATACAGGTATATAATGAAAAGGAGCATGATAAACAAGGAAAAATATAAAATGTACAGTTTGAGGAGAAAAAGAACATCAGGAAATATAATGGAGCTAAGTCTGGTGCTTGAGGAGATAAAACATTTAAACAAAAACCTGAAGGTAAATAGAATGTAGGAAGTGATGATGACCCCACCCATCTAAGCATCTAATTTATGCAAAGCCACTTAAGAAAAGTTTAAGTGATGAAGAAAACTATTTACATATGTAACTAAACAAAGAAGTTAAATTCCAGCCCCAACTTAGGTGAGAAAAAAAAAAAGCTGCTGAAGTCAGGCTAATTAGGACTTTTCCTTCATGGAAGTCCAGAAAGGCCATTGGATAAAGCTGTAAAGGTGTTACAGACCCCAAGATGATTGGGATGCCAGTGATATGGAATAGATGTAAAGAAGAGCTGTTAACAGGACATGGAACAAGCCCAGGTGTGCTATAGTAAAAAATCTGGACAGAGCTGGAGATCTGAGGAGCACTTTGACATCAGACATGGAGTGTCTTAGGGTTTTATTGCTGTGAACAGACACCATGACCAATGTAAGTTTTATAAAGGACAACGTTTAATTGGAGCTAGCTTACCGGTTCAGAGGTTCAGTCCATTATCATCCAGGCTGGAGCATGGCGGCATCCAGGCAGCCATAGTGCAGGAGCAACTGAGAGTTCTACATCTTCATCCCAAGAAAGACAGGGACAGACTGAGCATCCTCAGGAAACTAGGAGGAGGGTTTCCAAGACCACCCCCACAGTGACACACTTCCTCCAACAAGTCCACACCTTCTAATAGTGTCACTCCTTGGACTGAGCATATGTAAGCCATCAGATGGAGGCACAGAATTTGGAGTGTGCCAAGCTGGGTGTAAGTCTTATATTTTCTTAATGTGTATTTTCTTACTATGCCCTCTTCCCTCCCTTTTGTAATGGTAATATGTATTCTGTTCTCTGGTAGGTTAGAAGTATGTGATCTGCTTTTTTATTTTGACTTTTTCAGGAGGTTAGAATATAGAGATTGCCTTGAGTCTCAGAAGAGACTTTGAACTTAAGATTTTGAATAGTACTGATGTATGAATAGATTATAGAACTTTTGAAGTTTGACAAAATATGCATTTGCATTATGATATAGCTACAAGATTATTGGGATCAGGATGTGGAATGTGGTGGTTTGAATATGAATGGCCCTCACAGGATTATATGTTGAACTTTTATTCATCAGGGAGTGTCACTATTTAGGAGAAATTAGGAGGTTTGTATGCTATTGTTGGAGTAGGTGTTGTCTTATTGGAGTAAGTGAGCTACTGGGTGTGAGTTTTGAGGTTTTAGAAGCCCAAGGCAGGCACAGTGGCTTTATTTCTTTCTGAAGCCTTCAGATCTAGATGTAGAACTTTCAGCTTCTTCTTCATCATCATGTCTGCCTGGATGTTGCTATACTTCCTACCATGATGATAATAGGTTTGAAACTCTGAAAGTAAAACATATGAAACTCTAAGAAAACCACCAATTAGGTGTTTTCTCTGATTATAGTTGCCTTGGAAATGGTGTCTTTCCACAGCAATAGAACACTGACTAACACAGAGTTCAAGGATATTTTGTGTATAATGTTTAGGAATACTACTTACTTTGAGTCAATTGACTTTCTAAACTATAATTTTACTTACTAAGTGTTTAGTACTTCTAGTAGATTTTTGATAAATCATTTACAGATAGATAACTAGTTGCCAGAAAAATAGAGATGGTACATATGTGCTAATATATAATAGATGATAGATAGATGATAGATAGATAGATAGATAGATAGATAGATAGATAGATAGATAGATAGATAGATAGATAGATAGATAGATAGATGGAGGGAGATGATTGACATATATACATGTGATAGGTGAAAGATATATCAACCTTTTGGATAGTTAAGCTTTACTTCTGAGTTGAGTATATTTTATTCCTTTTTCTCAACTAGACATTTAGTATTGTATGTAATGTTACATATAAATAATAAGAGTGACCATCATTGTCTTATTACTGATTTCAGACAAAATTCTTCCAATTATCTTTGATATAGCAATATATATTCTATCTCTACCTATTTACTAAGAATTATTACTATGCAATCTTATTTTTTAATACCTTTCTCTGCACATATTTAGGCGACCATATCGACCATATTTTTTTTTTTTGGTTCTTTTTTTCGGAGCTGGGGACCGAACCCAGGGCCTTGCACTTCCTAGGCAAGCGCTCTACCACTGAGGTAAATCCCCAACCCCCCGATCATATTCTTTTACCCCTTAATTTTATTCGTGTGGCATATTGTATTTATTAATTAATATGTGCTGAAACCATCTTTGCATTCCATACACAAGTCACACTTGGTCATTGTAAATGATTCTTTTAATATGTTGCTGAATTTTACTTGCAAGTGTTTTATTAAAGAATTTAAAAATCCATAATCTAGAAGGAAAGTTGCCATTAATTTTCTCTCTTAGTAGTTTTCTTGTGTAGCTTGTCAGCATTGGCCTTTTAATAAAAATTTGGAAGTATTTACACTTTAGGGTTTTTTTTGGAAGAGTTTCTCAAAGACTGACTGATCTGTCAATATCTGGTAAGCTCAAGACTTCCTGAGCTTTTCTTAGAAGGGCAGCTTTTCATATATAAATCAATGTTATTCATTACAATTCTCTTCAAGTTTCCTGTTCTTTTGATTCAGCATTCATAGGTTGTATGTTTCCAAACACTTTATCATTTATTTTAAATTTTACCACTCATTGACATATAATTGTTCATAAAGATTTCAATATTATTTAGATTAATTTGTTATACTGTCTTATTCTTTACTTTTGGTATTATTTGAGAAAGTTTTACTTGCTACTCTAATTAAATGTTTGTGAATTTTGTAATTGTTCCTCTGTCATCTACTAAATTTCCATATGCTATCATATTCTTTTATTACATTATTTGATAATGCTTCATATGTTTATCTTTTTCCATTTTATTGAACTGTAATACCTTGTTTATATTTGCTTTTTTCTTTTTCACAGTAGGTGTTTACTGACACAAATTTATTTCTTAAATTGTGCTTTTCATTTCCCATAAATAATGGATTGTCTTTTTCATTTATACATAATTTTATTTTACTTTTAATTTCTTTCATTACTCTTTGAGTGGGAAAAATGTTCAAGATTTACTATATGGAACTATTGTGATTAGAATTTTTACAGTGTTTATCATTATTGCCCTGTAATACATACAGCTTGAGGTCAGGGATGGTGATTGCCCAAGAAGTTCTTTTATTGTGAAGAATAGTTTTTGCTATCCTGGGTTTTTGGTTATTCCAAATGAACTTACAAATTGCTCTAACTCTATGTAGGAATTCTGATGGGGGTTGCATTGTATGTGTGATTGTTTTCAGCAAAATGGCCATTTTATTTCCTGCACTTTTTATTAGATATTTTTTTTAATTTTCATTTCAAGTGTTATTCCCTCCAGTTTCCAGGACATAAGCCCCTTATCCCATCCCCCTCCCCATTCTTCTGTAAGGGTGCTCCATCCCCATCCACCCCCCTTCCTGCCGCCAACATTCCCCTACACTGGGGGTCCAACCTTGGCAGGACCAAGGGCTTCTTCATCCATTGGTGCCCAATAAGGCCATCCTCTGCTACGTATGAAGTTGGAGCCATGGGTCAGTACATGTATAGTCTTTGGTTTAGTCCCTGGGAGCTCTGGTTGGTTGGCATTATTGTTCTTATGGGGTTGTAAGCCCCTTCAGCTCTTTCAATCCTTTCTCTAATTCCTCCAATGGGAGTCCCATTCTCAGTTCAGTGGTTTGCTACTAGCATTCGCCTCTGTATTTGACATGCTCTGGTTGTGTCTCTCAGGAGACATCTATATTTGGTTCCCATCAGCATGCACTTCTTAGCTTGATCAATCTTATCTAGTTTTGGTGGCTATATATATATGGGCCACATGTGCGGCAGGCTCTCAATGGCTGGTCCTTCAGTCTCTGCTCTAAACTTTGCCTCCATATTTCCTTCTATGGTTATTTTTGTCCACCCTTTTAAGAAGTGAAGCATCTGCATTTTGGTCATCCTTCTTCTTGAGTTTCATGTGTTCTGTGAGTCGTATCTTGGGTAACTTAAGCTTTGGGGCTAATATCCACTTATCAGTGAGTACATACCATGTGTGTTTTTCTGTGATTGGGTTATTTCACTCAGGATGGTATTTTGTAGTTCAATCCATTTGCCTATGAAGTTCATGAAGTCATTGTTTTTGATAGCTGAGTAGTACTCCATTATGTAGATGAACCACATTTTCTGAATACATTTCTCCATTGAAGGGCATCTGGGTTGTTTCCAGCTTCTGGCTATTATAAATAAGACTGCTATGATCATAGTGGAGCATATGTCTTTGTTGTATGTTGGAGCATCTTTTGGGTATATGCCCAGGAGAAGTATAGTTGGGTCCTCAGGTAGTGCAATGTCTCCTTTTCTAAGAACCCTCCAGACTGATTTCCAGAGTGGTTGTACAAGTTTGCAATCCCACCAATAATAAAGGAGTGTTCCTCTTTCTTCACATCCTTGCCAGCATGTTGTCACCTGAGTTTTTGATCTTAGCCATTCTGACTTGTGTGTGGTAGAATCTCAGGGTTGTTTTGATTTGCATTTCCCTGATGATTAAGGATGTTAAACATTTCTTTAGGTGCATCTCAGCCATTTGATAATCCTCAATTGAGAATTCTTTGTTTAGCTCTGTACCCTATTTTAATAGGATTATTTGGTTCTCTGGAGACTAACTTCTTGGGTTCTTGTATATATTGGATATTAGCCCTCTATCTGATGTAGGATTAGTAAACATATTTTCTCAATCTGTTGGTTCCCATTTTGTCCTAATGACAGTGTCCTTTGCCTTACAGAAGTGTTGCAGTTTTATGAGATCCCATTTGTCGATTCTTGGTCTTAGAGCATAAGCCATTGGTGTTTTGTTCAGGAAAATTTCCCTAATACCCATGTGATCGAGACGCTTCCCCACTTTTTCTTCTATTAGTTTGAGCATATCTGGTTTTAGGTGGAGGTCCTTGATCCACTTGGACCTAAGATTTGTATAGGGTGATTAAAAATGTATTGCTTTGCATACTTCTACATGCTGACCTCCAGTTGAACCAGCACCATTTGTTAAAAATGCTATCATTTTCCATTGGACGGTCTTAGCTCCTTTGTCAAAGATCAAGTGACCATAAGTGTGTAGGTTCACTTCTGGGTCTTCAATTCAATTTTACTGGTCTACCTGCCTGACTCTGTACCAATACCATACAGTTTTTAGCACTATTGCTCTGTAATACTGCTTAAGGTCAGGGATGATGATTCCCCCAGAAGTTCTTTTATTGTGACGAATAGTTTTTGCTATCCTGGGTTTTTGATTATTACAAGTGAACTTACAAATTGCTCTTTCTAACTCTATGAAGAATTGAGTTGAAATTTTGATGGGGATTGTACTGAATCTGTAGATTATTTTCAGCAAAATGACCATTTTTACCATATTAATCCTGCCAATCCACAAGCATGGGGAAATCTGTCCATCTTCTGAGGTCTTCAATTTCTTTCTTCAGAAACTTGAAGTTCTTTTCATCCAAATCTTTCACTGGTTGATTACAGTCACACAAAGATATTATTCATTATTTGTGACTATTGTGAAGGATATTGTTTCCCTAATTCTTACCCAGCCCCTTCATCCTTTGAGTAGAGGAAGGCTACTGATTTACGTGAGTTAATTTTATATCCAGACACTTTCCAGAAGTTGTTTATCAGCTGAAGGAGTTTTCTGGTGGAATTTTTGGGGTCACTTAAGTATACTATGATATCATCTGCAAATAGTGATATGTTGACTTCTTCCTTTCCAATTAGTATTCCTTTGACCTCCTTTTGTTGTCTAATAGATCCTAGCCAGATTGTTGTCTGGCTAGGATTTCAAGTACTATATTTTATAGGAAGGGAGAGAGTGGGCAACCTTGTCTAGTCTCTGATTTTAGTGGGATTGATTCAAGTTTCTCTTCATTTAGTTTAATGTTGCCTGCTGGTTTCCTGTATATTGCTTTATTGTTGGTGGGATGGCAAGCTGGTACAACCACTCTGGAAATCAGTCTGGCAGGTCCTCAGTAAATTGTACCTGAGGACCCAGTTATACTACTCCCAGGCATATACCCAAAAGATGCTCTAACCTATAACAAGGATACATGCTCCACTGTGTTCATAGCAGCCTTATTTATAGTAGCCAGAAGCTGGAAACAACCCAGATGTCATAGAGAAAATATGGTACGTTTACACATTGGAGTACTACTCAGCTATTAAAAACATGAAATTCTTAGGTAACCCAGTCCCAAAATAACACACAAGATATGTACTCATTGATATTAACCCAAAAGCTTGTAATACCCTAGATACAATTCACAGATCATAGGAAGCTCATGAGAAGGAAGACCAGATGTAGATGCTTCAGTCCTTTTTAGAAGGTCGAACAAAATACTCCAGGGAGGTAGAGGGTGGGAGGGACTTAGGATAAAGAGAGAAGAGGGAGAAGGAAAACGGGGGCCAAGATCAGGTTTAGGAGGAGATGGGGATGACATGTATAGGTCAGGAATTTGACCAGAGCTTGATAGCAATGAGGTATGGGGAACTGGGGGTAGCCACGGGCAAGTCCCAGATGCCAGGAAAGCAAGAGGCTCTCAGGACACAACAGAGATGAGATTAGCTCAAATGCCCAACAATGTGGGGAGAGACCCTGAAGAGACCATATCCAGAGGTGAGGCAAGGGCAATGGTTGGGGGATGGGACCACACACCCATCTCCAAACTTTTTAGCCAGAACTGCTGCCTAAAGGAAATACCAAGACAAAGAGTGAAGCAGAGACTGAAGGAACAGTCATTCAGAGACTGCCCCACCTGGGGATTCATCGCATATAGGGACACCAAACCCAGACACTACTGCAGATGCCAAGAATTGCTTGCTGACAGGAGCCTGATACAGCTATCTTCTGAGAGGCTCTGCCAAAGCCTGACAAATACAGAGGTGAATGCTCACAGGCAACCATCATTCTCAGCATGGGGACCCAAATGGAAGAGTTAGAGATAGGACTGAAAGAGTTGAAGAGGTTTGCGATCTCATAGGAAGAACAACAGTATCAACCAACCAGAC